>NW_027140396.1:92500-95000 GCF_036365525.1 Heterodontus francisci
CTGGGCTGTGGTGTGTGCGTGTGTGTGTGTGCGCATATATATAAGTCTCAGTGTCTTGGCTGTGGTGTGTGTGTGTGTGTGTGTGCATATATATAAGTCTCAGTGTCTTGGCTGTGGTGTGTGTGTGTGTTTGTGTGTGTGTGCATATATATTCGTCTCAGTACTGGGCTGTGGTGTGTGTGTGTGTGTGTGTGTGTGTGTGTGTGCATATATATTAGTCTCAGTGTCTGGGCTGTGGTGTGTGCGTGTGTGTGTGCATATTTATTAGTGTCAGTGTCTGGGCTGTGGTGTGTGTGTGTGTGTGTGCTTGTGTGTGTGTGCATATATATTCGTCTCAGTGACTGGGCTGTGGTGTGTGTGTGTGTGTGTGTGTGTGTGTGTGTGTGTGTGTGCAGATATATAAGTCTCAGTGTCTTGGCTGTGGTGTGTGTGTGTGTGTGTGTGCATATATATTCGTCTCAGTGACTGGGCTGTGGTGTGTGTGTGTGTGTGTGTGTGTGTGTGTGCATATATATTAGTCTCAGTGTCTGGGCTGTGGCGTGTGTGTGTGTGTGTTTGTGTGTGTGTGTATGTGCATATATATTAGAGTCAGTGTCTGGGCTGTGGTGTGTGTTTGTGTGTGTGTGTGTTTTTGTGTGTGTGTGGGTGTGTGTGGTGTTGTGTGTGTGTATGAGTGTGTGCATATATATTAGTCTCAGTGTCTGGGCTGTGGTGTGTGCGTGTGTGTGTGTGTGTGTGTGTGTGTGTGTGTGTGCATATATATTAGTCTCAGTGTCTGTGCTGTGGTGTGTGTGTGTGTGTGTGTGTGTGTGTGTGTGTGTGTGTGTGTGTGTGTGTGCGCATATATATAAGTCTTATTGTCTGGGCTGTTGTGTGTGTGTGTGTGCACATACATAATTCTCAGTGTCTGGGCTGTGGTGTGTGTGCGTGTGTGTGTGCATATATATAAATCTCAGTGTCTGGGCTGTGGTGTGTGTGTGTGTGCATATATGTAATTCTCAGTGTCTGGGCTGCGGTGTGTGTGCGTGTGTGTGTGTGCATATACATTAGTCTCAGCGTCTGGGCTGTGGTGCGTGTGTGTGTGTGTGTGCATATATAGAAGTCTCAGTGTCTGGGCTGTGGTGTGTTTGTGTGTGTGTGTGTGCATATATATAAGTCTCAGTGTCTGGGCTGTGGTGCGTGTGTGTGTTGTGTGTGCATATATAGAAGTCTCAGTGTCTGGGCTGTGGTGTGTGTGTGTGTGTGTGTGTGTCTGCACATATATAATTCTCAGTGTCTGGGCTGTGGTATCTGAGCGTGTGTGTGTGTGTGTGCATATATATTAGTCTCAGTGTCTGGTCTGCGGTGTGTGTGTGTGTGTGTGTGTGTGTGTGCATATATATTAGTCTCAGTGTCTGTGCTGTGGTGTGTGTGTGTGTGTGTGTGTGTGTGTGCATATATATAATTCTCAGTGTCTGGGCTGTGGTGCGTGTGCGTCTCTGTGTGTGTGTGTGTGTGTGTGCATATATATAATTCTCAGTTTCTGGGCTGTGGTGTGTGTGTGTGTGTGTGTGTGTGTGTGTGTGTGTGTGTGTGTGTGTGTGTGTGTGTGTGTGTGTGTGCATATATATAATTCTCAGTTTCTGGGCTGTGGTGTGTGTGTGTGTGTGTGTGTGTGTGTGTGTGTGTGTGTGTGTGTGTGTGTGTGTGTGTGTGTGTGCATATATATAATTCTCAGTGTCTGGGCTGTGGTGCGTGTGCGTCTCTGTGTGTGTGTGTGTGTGTGTGCATATATATAATTCTCAGTTTCTGGGCTGTGGTGTGTGTGTGTGTGTGTGTGTGTGTGTGTGCATATATATAATTCTCAGTGTCTGGGCTGTGGTGTGTGTGTGTGTGTGTGTGTGTGTGTGTGTGTGTGTGTGTGTGTGTGTGTGTGTGTGTGTGTGTGTGTGTGGAAATATATAAGTCTCTGTGTCTGGGCTGTGATGTGTGTGTGTGTGTGGAAATATATAAGTCTCTGTGTCTGGGCTGTGATGTGATGTGTGTGTGTGTGTGTGTGTGTGTGTGTGTGTGTGTGTGTGTGTGTGTGTGTGTGTGTGTGTGTGTGTGTGCATATATATTAGTCTCAGTGTCTGGGCTGCGGTGTGTGTGTGTGTGCATATATACAAGTCTCAGTGTCTTGGCTGTGGTGTGTGTGTGTGTGTGGAAATATATAAGTCTCAGTGTATGGGCTGTGGTGTGCGTGTGTGCGTGTGTGCATATATATAAGTATCAGTGTCTGGGCTGTGGAGTGAGTGTGTGTGTGTGTGTGTGTGCATATATATAAGTCTCAGTGTCTTGGCTGTGGTGTGTGTGTGTGTAAATATATAAGTCTCAGTGTATGGGCTGTGATGTGTGTGTGTGTGTGTGTGTGTGTGTGTGCATATATATAAGTCTCAGTGTCTGGGCTGTGGTGTGTGTGTGTGTGTGTGTGCATATATATAAGTCTCAGTGTCTGGGCTGTGGTGTGTGTGTGTGTGTG
>NW_027140396.1:1490000-1492500 GCF_036365525.1 Heterodontus francisci
GTGTGTGTGGAAATATATAAGTCTCAGTGTCTGGGCTGTCATGTGTGTGTGTGTGTGTGTGTGTGTGTGCATATATATTAGTCTCAGTGTCTGGGCTGCGGTGTGTGTGTGTGTGCATATATACAAGTCTCAGGGTCTTGGCTGTGGAGAGTGTGTGTGTGTGTGTGTGCATGTGGAATTATATAAGTCTCAGTGTTTGTGCTGTGGTGTGCGTGTGTGTGTGTGTGTGCGTGTGTGCATATATATAAGTCTCAGTGTCTGGGCTGTGGAGTGAGTGTGTGTGTGTGCGTGTGTGCATATATATACGAATCAGTGTCTGGGCTGTGGTGTGTGTGTGTGTGTGTGCGTGTCTGTGTGTCTGTGTGTGTGTGTGTGTGCATAAATATAAGTCTCAGTGTCTGGGCTGTGGTGTGTCTGTGTGTGTGCGTGTTTTTGTGTGTGTGTGTGTGCGCATATATATAGGAATCAGTGTCTGGGCTGTGGTGTGTGTTTGTGTGTGTGTGTGTTTTTGTGTGTGAGTGTGGGTGTGTGTGTGTGTGTGCGTGTGTGT
Source organism: Heterodontus francisci (assembly GCF_036365525.1). Taxonomy (NCBI): domain Eukaryota; kingdom Metazoa; phylum Chordata; class Chondrichthyes; order Heterodontiformes; family Heterodontidae; genus Heterodontus; species Heterodontus francisci. The sequence goes on from NW_027140396.1 coordinate 1,490,551, forward strand.
GTGTGCGTGTGTGTGCAAATATATAAGTCTCAGTGTCAGGGCTGTGGTGTGTGTGTGTGTGTGTGTCTGTGTGTGCATATATATACGTCTCAGTGTCTGGGCTGTGGTGAGTCTGTGTGTGTGTGTGTGTGCATATATATAAGACTCAGTGTCTTGGCTGTGGTGTGTGTGTGTGTGTGTAAATATATAAGTCTCAGTGTATGGGCTGTGATGTGTGTGTGTGTGTGCATATATATAAGTCTCAGTGTCTGGGCTGTGTGTGTGTGTGTGTGTGTGTGCATATATATAAGTCTCAGTGTCTGGACTGTGGTGTGTGTGTGTGTGCATATATATAAGTCTCAGTGTCTGGGCTGTGGTGTGTGTGTGTGTGTGTGTGTGTGTGTGTGTGTGTGTGTGTGTGTGTGTGTGTGTGTGTGCATATATGTAAGTCTCAGTGTCTTGGATGTGGTGTGTGTGTGTGTGTGTGTGCATATATATAAGTCTCAGTGTCTGGGCTGTGGAGTGAGTGTGTGTGTGTGTGCATATATATAAGTCTCAGTGTCTTGGCTGTGGTGTGTGTGTGTGTGTGTGTGTGTGTGCATATATATAAGTCTCAGTGTCTGGGCTGTGGTGTGTGTGTGTGTGTGTGTGTGTGTGTGTGTGTGTGTGTGTGTGTGTGTGTGCATATATATCAGTCTCAAGTGTCTGGGCTGTGGTGTGTGTGTGTGTGTGCATATATATAAGTCTCAGTGTCTGGGCTGTGGTGTGTGTGCGTGTGTGTGTGTGTGCATATATATAAGTCTCAGTGTCTGGACTGTGGTGTGTGTGTGTCTGTGTGTGTGCATATATATCAGTCTCAGTGTTTGTGCTGTGGTGTGCGTGTGTGTGTGTGTGTGCGTGTGTGCATATATATAAGTCTCAGTGTCTGGGCTGTGGAGTGAGTGTGTGTGTGTGTGTGTGTGCATATATATAAGACTCAGTGTCTTGGCTGTGGTGTGTGTGTGTGTGTGTAAATGTATAAGTCTCAGTGTATGGGCTGTGATGTGTGTGAGTGTGTGCATATATATACGTCTCAATGTCTGGGCTGTGGTGTGTGTGTGTGTGTGCATGTGCATATATATAAGTCTCAGTGTCTGGGCTGTGTGTGTGTGTGTGTGTGTGCATATATATAAGTCTCAGTGTCTGGACTGTGGTGTGTGTGTGTGTGCATATATGTAAGTCTCAGTGTCTGGGCTGTGGTGTGTGTGTGTGTGTGTGTGTGTGTGTGTGTGTGTGTGTGTGTGTGTGTGTGTGTGTGTGTGTGCATATATGTAAGTCTCAGTGTCTTGGATGTGGTGTGTGTGTGTGTGTGTGTGTGTGTGTGTGTGTGTGTGTGCATATATATAAGTCTCAGTGTCTGGGCTGTGGAGTGAGTGTGTGTGTGTGCATATATATAAGTCTCAGTGTCTTGGCTGTGGTGTGTGTGTGTGTGTGTGTGTGTGTGCATATATATAAGTCTCAGTGTCTGGGCTGTGGTGTGTGTGTGTGTGTGTGCATATATATAAGTCTCAGTGTCTGGACTGTGGTGTGTGTGTGTGTCTGTGTGTGTGCATATATATCAGTCTCAGTGTCTGGGCTGTGGTGTGTGTGTGTGTGTGCATATATATAAGTCTCAGTGTCTTGGAGGTGGTGTGTGTGTGTGTGTGTGTGTGTGTGTGTGTGTGTGTGTGTGTGCATATATATAAGTCTCAGTGTCTGGGCTGTGGTGTGTGTGTGTGTGTGTGTGTGTGTGCATATATATAAGTCTCAGTGTCTGGGCTGTGGAGTGAGTGTGTGTGTGTGTGTGCATATATATAAGTCTCAGTGTCTTGGCTGAGGTGTGTGTGTGTGTGTGTGTGCATATATATAAGTCTCAGTGTCTGGGCTGTGGTGTGTGTGTATGTGTGTGTGTGTGTGCATATATATAAGTCTCAGTGTCTTGGCTGTGGTGTG
>NW_027140396.1:1585000-1605000 GCF_036365525.1 Heterodontus francisci
GCTCTGTCCAGCATGGGGCATTGTGCTGACCATACTAGAGCCCTGTCCAGCATGGGGCATTGTGCTGATCATACGAGAGCCCTGACCAGCATGAGGCACTGTGCTGACCACACTAGAGCCCTGTCCAGCATGGGGCACTGTGCTGACCATACAAGAGCCCTGTCCAGCATGCGGCATTGTGCTGACCATACTAGAGCCCTGACCAGCATGGGGCACTGTGCTGACTATACTAGAGCCCTGACCAGCATGAGGCACTGTGCTGACCATACTAGAGCCCTGTCCAGCATTGGGCATTGTGCTGACTATACTAGAGCCCTGACCAGCATGAGGCACTGTGCTGACCACACTAGAGCCCTGTCCAGCATGGGGCATTGTGCTGACCATACTAGAGCCCTGACCAGCATGAGGCACTGTGCTGACCACACTAGAGCCCTGTCCAGCATGGGGCATTGTGCTGACCATATTAGAGCTCTGTCCAGCATGGGGCATTGTGCTGAACATACAAGAGCTCTGTCCAGCATGGGGCATTGTGCTGACCATACAAGAGCCCTGTCCAGTATGGGGCACTGTGCTGACCATACTAGAGCCCTGTCCAGCATGGGGCACTGTGCTGACTATACTAGAGCTCTGTCCAGCATGGGGCATTGTGCTGACCATACTAGAGCCCTGTCCAGCATGGGGCATTGTGCTGACCATACTAGAGCCCTGTCCAGCATGGGGCATTGTGCTGATAATACTAGATCAATGTCCAGCATGGGGCACTGTGCTGATAATACTAGAGCCCTGTCCAGCATGGGGCATTGTGCTGACCATACTAGAGCCCTGTCCAGCATGGGGCATTGTGCTGACCATACTAGAGCCCTGTCCAGCATGGGGCACTGTGCTGACCACTCTAGAGCCCTGTCCAGCATGGGGCATTGTGCTGACCACACTAGAGCCCTGTCCAGCATGGGGCATTGTGCTGACCATACTAGATCTCTGTCCAGCATGGGGCATTGTGCTGACCATACTAGAGCCCTGTGCAGCATGGGGCATTGTGCTGACCACACTAGAGCCCTGTCCATCATGGGGCATTGTGCTGACCATACTAGAGCCCTGTCCAGCATGGGGCATTGTGCTGACCATACTAGAGCTCTGTCCAGCATGGGGCACTGTGCTGACCATACTAGAGCCGTGTCCAGCATGGGGCATTGTGCTGACCATACTAGAGCTCTGTCCAGCATGGGGCACTGTGCTGACCATACTGGAGCCCTGTCCAGCATGGGGCATTGTGCTGACTATACTAGAGCCCTGTCCAGCATGGGGCATTGTGCTGACCATACAAGGGCCCTGTCCAGCATGGGGCATTGTGCTGACCATACTAGAGCTCTGTCCAGCATGGGGCACTGTGCTGACCATACTAGAGCTCTGTCCAGCATGGGGCATTGTGCTGACCATACTAGAGCCTTGTGCAGCATGGGGCATTGTGCTGACTATACTAGAGCTCTGTACAGCATGGGGCACTGTGCTGACCATACTAGAGCCCTGTCCAGCATGGGGCATTGTGCTGACCACACTAGAGCCCTGTCCAGCATGGGGCACTGTGCTGTCCACACTAGAGCCCTGTCCAGCATGGGGCATTGTGCTGATAATACTAGAGCTCTGTCCAACATGGGGCATTGTGCTGACCATACTAGAGCCCTGTGCAGCATGGGGCATTGTGCTGACTGTACTAGAGCCCTGTCCAGCATGGGGCATTGTGCTGACCATACTAGAGCTCTGTCCAGCATGGGGCACTGTGCTGACCATACTAGAGCTCTGTCCAGCATGGGGCATTGTGCTGACCATACTAGAGCCCTGTGCAGCATGGGGCATTGTGCTGACTATACTAGAGCCCTGTCCAGCATGGGGCATTGTGCTGACCATACTAGAGCTCTGTCCAGCATGGGGCATTGTGCTGACCATACTAGAGCTCTGTCCAGCATGGGGCATTGTGCTGACCATACTAGAGCCCTGTCCAGCATGTGGCACTGTGCTGACCATACTGGAGCCCTGTCCAGCATGGGGCATTGTGCTGACCATACTAGAGCTCTGTCCAGCATGGGGCATTGTGCTGACCATACTAGAGCCCTGTCCAGCATGGGGCACTATGCTGACCACTCTAGAGCCCTGTCCAGCATGGGGCACTGTGCTGACCATACTAGAGCCCTGTCCAGCATGGGGCACTGTGCTGACCATACCAGAGCTCTGTCCAGCATGGGGCATTGTGCTGACCATACTAGAGCCCTGTCCAGCATGGGGCACTGTGCTGACCATACTAGAGCTCTGTCCAGCATGGGGCATTGTGCTGATAATACTAGAGCTCTGTCCAGCATGGGGCATTGTGCTGACCATACTAGAGCCCTGTCTAGCATGGGGCATTGTGCTGAAAATACTAGAGCTCTGTCCAGCATGGGGCACTGTGCTGACCATACTAGAGCTCTGTCCAGCATGGGGCATTGTGCTGACCATACTAGAGCTCTGTCCAGCATGGGGCATTGTGCTGACCATACTAGAGCTCTGTCCAGCATGGGGCATTGTGCTGACCATACTAGAGCTCTGTCCAGCATGGGGCATTGTGCTGACCATACTAGAGCTCTGTCCAGCATGGGGCACTGTGCTGACCATACTAGAGCTCTGTCCAGCATGGGGCACTGTGCTGACCATACTAGAGCCCTGTCCAGCATGGGGCATTGTGCTGACCATACTAGAGCCCTGTCCAGCATGGAGCATTGTGCTGACCATACTGGAGCTCTGTCCAGCATGGGGCATTGTGCTGACCACACTAGAGCTCTGTCCAGCATGGGGCATTGTGCTGATAATACTAGAGCCCTGTCCAGCATGGGGCATTGTGCTGACCATACTAGAGCCCTGTCCAGCATGGGGCACTGTGCTGACCACACTAGAGCCCTGTCCAGCATGGGGCATTGTGCTGACCATACTGGAGCATTGTCCAGCATGGGGCATTGTGCTGACCATACTAGAGCCCTGTCCAGCATGGGGCACTGTGCTGACCATACTAGAGCTCTGTCCAGCATGGGGCATTGTGCTGACCATACTAGAGCTCTGTCCAGCATGGGGCACTGTGCTGACCTTACTAGAGCCCTGTCCAGCATGGGGCACTGTGCTGACCACTCTAGAGCCCTGTCCAGCATGGGGCATTGTGCTGACCATACTAGAGCTCTGTACAGCATTGGGCATTGTGCTGACCATACTAGAGCCCTGTCCAGCATGGGGCATTGTGCTGACCATACTAGAGCTCTGTCCAGCATGGGGCATTGTGCTGACCATACTAGAGCCCTGTCCAGCATGGGGCACTGTGCTGACCATACTAGAGCTCTGTCCAGCATGGGGCATTGTGCTGATAATACTAGAGCTCTGTCCAGCATGGGGCATTGTGCTGACCATACTAGAGCCCTGTCTAGCATGGGGCATTGTGCTGAAAATATTAGAGCTCTGTCCAGCATGGGGCACTGTGCTGACCATACTAGAGCTCTGTCCAGCATGGGGCATTGTGCTGACCATACTAGAGCTCTGTCCAGCATGGGGCATTGTGCTGACCATACTAGAGCTCTGTCCAGCATGGGGCATTGTGCTGACCATACTAGAGCTCTGTCCAGCATGGGGCACTGTGCTGACCATACTAGAGCTCTGTCCAGCATGGGGCACTGTGCTGACCATACTAGAGCCCTGTCCAGCATGGGGCATTGTGCTGACCATACTAGAGCCCTGTCCAGCATGGGGCATTGTGCTGACCATACTGGAGCTCTGTCCAGCATGGGGCATTGTGCTGACCACACTAGAGCTCTGTCCAGCATGGGGCATTGTGCTGACCACACTAGAGCTCTGTCCAGCATGGGGCATTGTGCTGACCATACTAGAGCCCTGTCCAGCATGGGGCACTGTGCTGACCACACTAGAGCCCTGTCCAGCATGGGGCATTGTGCTGACCATACTGGAGCATTGTCCAGCATGGGGCATTGTGCTGACCACACTAGAGCTCTGTCCAGCATGGGGCACTGTGCTGACCATACTAGAGCCCTGTCCAGCATGGGGCACTGTGCTGACCACACTAGAGCCCTGTCCAGCATGGGGCATTGTGCTGACCATACTGGAGCATTGTCCAGCATGGGGCATTGTGCTGACCATACTAGAGCTCTGTCCAGCATGGGGCATTGTGCTGACCATATTAGAGTTCTGTCCAGCATGGGGCATTGTGCTGACCATACTAGAGCTCTGTCCAGCATGGGGCATTGTGCTGACCATACTAGAGCTCTGTCCAGCATGGGGCATTGTGCTGACCATACTGGAGCCCTGTCCAGCATGGGGCACTGTGCTGACCATACTGGAGCCCTGTCCAGCATGGGGCACTGTGCTGACCATACTAGAGATCTGTCCCGCATGGGGCATTGTGCTGACCATACTAGAGCTCTGTCCAGCATGGGGCATTGTGCTGATAATACTAGAGCTCTGTCCAGCATGGGGCACTGTGCTGACCATACTAGAGCCCTGTCCAGCATGGGGCATTGTGCTGATAATACTAGAGCTCTGTCCAGCATGGGGCATTGTGCTGACCACACTAGAGTCCTGTCCAGCATGGGGCACTGTGCTGACCATACTGGAGCATTGTCCAGCATGGGGCATTGTGCTGACCATACTAGAGCTCTGTCCAGCATGGGGCATTGTGCTGACCATATTAGAGTTTTGTCCAGCTTGGGGCATTGTGCTGACCATACTAGAGCTCTGTCCAGCATGGGGATTTGTGCTGACCATAGTAGAGCTCTGTCCAGCATGGGGCATTGTGCTGACCATACTAGAGCCCTGTCCAGCATGGGGCATTGTGCTGACCATACTAGAGCCCTGTCCAGCATGGGGCACTGTGCTGACCATATTAGAGTTTTGTCCAGCATGGGGCATTGTGCTGACCATACTAGAGCTCTGTCCAGCATGGGGCATTGTGCTGACCATACTAGAGCTCTGTCCAGCATGCGGCACTGTGCTGATAATACTAGAGCCCTGTCCAGCATGGGGCATTGTGCTGATAATACTAGAGCCCTGTCCAGCACGGGGCACTGTGCTGATAATACTAGAGCCCTGTCCAGCATGGGGCACTGTGCTGATAATACTAGAGCTCTGTCCAGCATGGGGCATTGTGCTGACCACACTAGAGCCCTGTCCAGCATGGGGCATTGTGCTGACCATACTGGAGCATTGTCCAGCATGGGGCATTGTGCTGACCATACTAGGGCCCTGTGAAGCATGGGGCATTGTGCTGACCATACTAGAGCCCTGTGCAGCATGGGGCATTGTGCTGATAATACTAGAGCTCTGTCCAGCATGGGGCATTGTGCTGACCATACTAGAGCTCTGTCCAGCATGGGGCATTGTGCTGTCCATACTAGAGCTCTGTCCAGCATGGGGCATTGTGCTGACCAGACTAGAGCCCTGTCCAGCATGGGGCATTGTGCTGATAATACTAGAGCTCTGTCCAGCATGGGGCACTGTGCTGACCATACTAGAGCCCTGTCCAGCATGGGGCACTATGCTGACCACACTAGAGCCCTGTCCAGCATGGGGCATTGTGCTGACCATACTGGAGCATTGTCCAGCATGGGGCATTGTGCTGACCATACTAGAGCTCTGTCCAGCATGGGGCATTGTGCTGACCATATTAGAGTTCTGTCCAGCATGGGGCATTGTGCTGACCATACTAGAGCTCTGTCCAGCATGGGGCATTGTGCTGACCATACTAGAGCTCTGTCCAGCATGGGGCATTGTGCTGACCATTCTGGAGCCCTGTCCAGCATGGGGCACTGTGCTGACCATACTAGAGCTCTGTCCCGCATGGGGCATTGTGCTGACCATACTGGAGCATTGTCCAGCATGGGGCATTGTGCTGACCATACTAGAGCCCTGTCCAGCATGGGTCATTGTGCTGACCATACTAGAGCCCTGTCCAGCATGGGGCATTGTGCTGACCATTTTGGAGCTCTGTCCAGCGTGGGGCATTTTGCTGACCATACTAGAGCATTGTCCACCATTGGGCACTGTGCTGACCACACGAGAGTACTGCCCACCATGGGACACTGTGCTGACCACACTAGAAGTGGCCGGCTGTGTGGTTCGCATCATTTTATGGGTCCCATCTTCTGCGCCCTCAGCACCAGTGGGTCTGTAGAGTTGAAAATCGTGGCTGGGAACAGATACAGAGAGAAAGAAATTCGCTTTAAAAAGAGAATTGAGAAAAGATTGAAGGCATATTATTTGCAGAAATATGGGAAATGCACAAGAGAATGGGACTAATGGAGTGGTGAGGCCATGGAGGGATACAGACTCAAGAATGAGAATATTAAAATTAAGGTGCTGCCAAACCGAGAGCCATTGTAGATCAGTGAGCACAGGGGTGATGGGTGATCGGGATTTGGTGTGAGTTAAGATACAGGCATCAGAGTTCTGGATGGGCTGTGGTTTATGGAGGTTTATAACTGGGAGGGTGACCAGGATAGATTCGGAATAGTCAAGTGTGGATTTAACAAAGGCACATATGAGGGTTTATGCAGCAGATGGGCTGAGGCAGAAGTGGAGACGAGTGATATTACTCAGGTGGTAGTAGACAGGGTTGGTGATGGAGAGAATTTGGAGATGAACTCAAGTAAGGTAAAAATAGAACACAGAGGTTGTAAACTGTCTGGTTCAGCCTCAGGATCGGGTATGTGGTTCACAGATAGGGGATGGAGTTTGTGATGGAGACCAATGGACCAATGACACTGTCTTCTCTCTTCCCACAATTTACGTTCCAGAACAGTATTTCAGTAAACAGGGTTTACAGATCTCCTAGCTGGAAATAGAGACAGTATCAGCAGCAAAGAGGAGAGAGTAAATTACAAGAACTGAAATACCGTTCGCAGTGGTTTATACAGCTGATTTCTGGAGATTGAGATTCAGCAGAAATAACAACAGCAGCAAGGAGGGCAGAGAAAATTACAGGAGCAGTAATACAGTTAAACATGGTTAATCAAGGTAATTACTGGAGATATTCACCGGGATTAACAACAGCAGAAAGGAGGGCAGAGAAAATTACAGGAATATAATACAGTTAAACATGGTTTAAGGAATAAATACCTGGAAACAGATACTAACCAGGGACACCAACAAGACCGAGGATGGGATAATAAATGTATTGAGCAATCCGAAGTGCGAGGTAGATGCGAAAGTCTAATGAGAACCGATCATAATGTGTAGAAAGATCGTGAAGTTCTGAGGATAAACTCTTGCTCATTGTTGTAACATTCCAATCTATTGTTCTCAGACTCTGACCCATTGTTCTCAGACTCTGACCCATTGTTCTCAGACTCTGACCCATTGTTCTCAGACTCTGACCCATTGTTCTCAGACTCTGACCCATTGTTCTCAGACTCTGACCCATTGTTCTCAGACTCTGACCCACTGTTCTCAGACTCTGACCCACTGTTCTCAGACTCTGACCCACTGTTCTCAGACTCTGACCCACTGTTCTCAGACTCTGACCCACTGTTCTCAGACTCTGACCCACTGTTCTCAGACTCTGACCCACTGTTCTCAGACTCTGACCCACTGTTCACAGACTCTGACCCATTGTTCTCAGACTCTGACCCATTGTTGTCAGACTCTGACCCATTGTTCTCAGACTCTGACCCATTGTTCTCAGATTCTGACCCATTGTTATCAGACTCTGACCCATTGTTCTCAGACTCTGACCCATTGTTCTCAGACTCTGACCCATTGTTCTCAGATTCTGACCCATTGTTCTCAGACTCTGACCCATTGTTCTCAGACTCTGACCCATTGTTCTCAGACTCTGACCCATTGTTCTCAGATTCTGACCCATTGTTCTCAGACTCTGACCCATTGTTCTCAGATTCTGACCCATTGTTCTCAGATTTTGACACATTGTTCTCAGATTCTGACCCATTGTTCTCAGATTCTGACCCATTGTTCTCAGATTCTGACCCATTGTTCTCAGATTTTGACACATTGTTCTCAGATTCTGGCCCATTGTTCTCAGATTCTGACCCATTGTTCTCAGACTCTGACCCATTGTTCTCAGATTCTGACCCATTGTTCTCAGATTCTGACCCATTGTTCTCAGATTCTGATCCATTGTTCTCAGATTCTGATCTATCCTCTCCCTCTCTCTGGAGCCGCTGATCCCTGTGAGTGCCGGGCGTGATGCTCCCGCTGACAGTATGGGATAACACATCGAAAGGAGTCCCATATTAATAGGAGAGGGAAACCCTCCTGTGACACAATTCGGTCCATGGAGACTGACATTAATTACAATCACTGAACAAACAGTTTCAGTTAACACCTTTCAATCCAACACCTTTTTGAACCACAATAAACTGGGACTCTTACCCAGTCTGAATGGATGTATAGGGGTTTCTGAGGGAAGGAATGGTGGAAATAGCAGAGGCACTGGCCAGAATCTTCCAATCCTCATTGGATATGGGTGTGATGACAGAGGATTGGAGGATTGTAAATCTTACATCCTGTTTAAAAAAGGAGATATGCGATAAATGCTGTAATTACTGACTAGTCAGACTAGTGTCACGACTGGGGACATTTGTAGACGTGACAACCCAAGAGAAAAATACTTGTTGCTTGGAAAAACATTGGATAGTAAATGGTTAGCAACCTGGATATGCTAAAGACTATTGATGTCTGGCAAACAACAACAACAACAACAATTTATATTTAGATATTTCCTTTAATATTACAGAACATCCCAAGGTGCTTCACAGGAGCATTATGAAGCAAAGTGCGAACTGAGATACAACAGGAGATATTAGGTCAAAGGACCAACAGCTTAGCTAAAGAGGAAGGTTTCAAGGAATGTCTTAAAGGTGGGAAGTGAGATGGAGAGGTGCAGAGGCGGAGATGTGTAGGGAGGATACTGCAGCTTGGGCCCCGGCAGCTGAAGGCACGGTCGCCAGTGGTGCAGTGATTTAAATAACGGATGTAAAAGAGGCCAGAATTAGAGGAGCACAGATGTCTCGATGGGTTCTGGAGCTGGAGGAGATTACAGAGATAGGGAGGGGCGAGGCCACTGAGAGATATGACAACAAGGATGAGAATTTTAAAATCAAGATATTGCTTGACTGGGAGCCAATGTTGGTCAGTGAGATATAAACGGGACTTGGTGTGAGCTAAGACATGGGTAGCAGAGTTTTGGATGACCTCAAGTTTACAGAGAGTGGATGTGGGAGATCAGCCAGGAGTGAGTTGGAATAGTCACATCGAGAGGTGACAAAGGCATGAATGAGGTTTCAGCAGCAGATGGGCTGAGACAGGGGTGAAGTCAGGCGATGTTACTGAGGTGGAAATAGGCGGTTGTAACGATACCCTGAAAATGAGGTTAAAGCTCATTTTGTGGTCAAATGTGACACCAAGGTTGTAAACATATTGTCTGAATGTCAGACTGTCACCAGGAAGAGGGATGGAATCAATAGCAAGGGAACAGATTTGGAGTGGGGAGTGAAAACAATGGCTTCAGTCTTCCCAATATTTAATTGGAGGAAATTTCTGCTCATCCAGTACTGGGTGTCGGATAATCAGTCTGATAATTTAACAACAGTGGAGGAGTGGAGATAGGTGATGGTGAGGTAAACTTGATGGAGTTCTTTGATAAAACAATGGAGAGGGTTGATGAGGGTGGTGTGATTGAAGTTATATATATGGACTTTCAAAAGGTGTTCGATCAAGTGACATTCAATAGACAGGTTAGGAAAACTGAACACTATGGATTAAAGGTACAGTGACAGTGTGGATATAAAATTGACTAAGGAACAGTAAACAGAGAGAAGTGGTGAAAGGTTGTTCAGACTCAATGGGAGTATACAGTGGTGTTCCCCTGGGCTCAATATTAGGACCACTTCTCTTTTTGCTCTTGGAAACCCAGGGTGGGTAGGGCAGAGACCTTTCCTCCTCTTTTTTTCCAGAGCTTTCCCTCTCTCTGCAGCCTCTGCTCCATTTGTTGATCATGTTACAGACCCAGAGACACTGTAACTACAGTCCCCATTCATCGTACAGAGTTGGGTCACCAAGTCCTCTCTCCTCCCTGAATGTCTGCAGCAGCTCACAGCACAACCTCCAGAAAATCATCCACAGCACCTCCACTAACTTTATAATGACAGAAGTAAGTCAAAAGCCCCTCACCTGTAAGTTGGACGCCTGGTCCTTTTAAATAACACTAGAAGGGGTTCCTCGTGCTGCTGAATGTATGTTCTGCTGAGAGTGACTAACACAGGCGGTCAGTCGACATGCAAGGACCAAGTTTCAAAGACGTACATCAAAGTTGCTGAAATGGCTGATCGACATCATATTCAGACCCCTCCTCACACTACAGACACACACACGTTACACCGCCACCAGCACCCCGGCCAGCCTGGGTGTCCTGTACAATTTGCTGGATGTGACCAGCAGTGCAGCTCACACCATTTTATGGATTCAAGATTCCACAGCATGAGTGCAGCAGGAGAGATGAAATGTGTGGTCAGGAAGACTACACTGTGGCTGTCTGGATACAAAATTGTCTGGCCCATTGAATACAGAGGGTGTTAGTAGATGGAAAGTATTCAGCATGGAGCTCGGTGACCAGTGGTGTTCCGCAGGGATCTGTTCTGGGACCTCTGCTCTTTGTGATTTTTATAAATGACTTGGATGAGGAAGTGGAAGGCTGGGTTAGCAAGTTTGCCGATGACACGAAGGTTGCTGGAGTTGTGGATAGTGTGGAAGGTTGTTGTAGGTTGCAACGGGACATTGACAGGATGCAGAGCTGGGCTGAGAAGTGGCAGATGGAGTTCAACCTGGAAAAGTGTGAAGTGATTCATTTTGGGAGGTCGAATTTGAATGCAGAATACAGGCTTAAAGACAGGGTTTTTGGTAGTGTGGAGGAACAGAGGGATCTTGGGGTCCACGTCCATAGATCGCTCAAAGTTGCCACCCAAGTTGATAGGGTTGTTAAGAAGGCGTATGGTGTGTTGGCTTTCATTAACAGGGGGATTGAGTTTAAGGGCTGCGAGGTTATGCTGCAGCTCTATAAGGCCCTGGTTCGACCACACTTGGAATATTGTGTTCAGTTCTGGTCTCCTCATTATAGGAAGGATGTGGAAGATTTAGAGAGGGTGAAGAGGAGATTTACCAGGATGCTGCCTGGACTGGAGAAAGGTTGAGGGAGCTAGGGCTTTTCTCATTGGAGCGAAGAAGGATGAGAGGTGATTTGACAGAGGGGTACAAGATAATGAGAGGCATAGATAGAGTGGATAGCCAGAGACTTTTTCCCAGGTGGAAAGGGCTACCACCAGTGGGCATAATTTTAAGGTGACTGGAGGAAGGTTTCAGGGAGATGTCAGAGGTAGGTTCTTTACACTGAGAGTGGTGGGTGCGTGGAATGCGCTGCCAGTGGTGGTAGTAGAAGCAGATACATTAGCGAAATTTAAGCGACTCTTGGATCGGTACATGGATGATAGGAGAATGAAGGGTAGGTAGTTAGTTTGATCTTAGAGTAGGTTAAAGGTTCGGCACAACACCGTGGACCGAAGGGCCTGTACTGTGCTGTACTGTTCAATGCTCTATGTTCTATGTTATATGAAGAGTGACAGAGGGAAAGAAAGTCACTTTTAAGCGGGAATTGGAAAAAAGATTTTTAAGAGGAACACGTTTCAGGAACATTGGAAATGAACAGGGGATTGGGATAATCAGAGAGGTGAGGACATGGAGGGATTTGATCACATGAGTGAGAATATTAAAATTGAGGTGTTACTGGACCAAGAGCCAATGTAGGTCAGTGAGCACAGGGATGTTGGGTGAACAGAATTTGGTGCAAATTAGAAGATGGCAGCATGGTTTTGGATGACCACATGTTACAGAGAGTAGGATGTGGGAGACCAGCCAGGAGTGTCTTAGAATAGTCAAGTCTCGAGATAAAAAAGGCATGGATGAGGTTTTTAGCAGCAGCTGAATTGAGCTCTCTCTCTCTCTCGTTCTTTCTCTCTCTGTCGGCCTCATTTGCTCTGTCCCACACTCAGAATCTTATAAGTTTCAATCAAGTCGCCTCTTACTCTTCTAAACTCCAGCTGACATAAGCCTAGCCTGTCCAGCCTTTCCTCATTAGACAACACCCCCATTCCAGGCATTAGTCTAGTAAACCATCTCTGAACTGCTTCGAATGCATTTCCACCTGTCCTTAAATGAGGAGATCAATACTGTACACAGTACAATACTGTACTCAGTCTATCTATCCCTTTGTGGTTCACTTGTGTCCGCGTCACGACATACTGTCCGACCGACGTTTCTGTCATCAGCAAATTTAGCAAACATACCTTTGGCCCCTTCATCCAAGTGATTTATATAAATTGTAAAGAGCTAAGGCACCCGCACTGATCTCTGTGACACACCACTCGTTACATCTTGCCAAACAGAAAATGATCCATTTAAGCCTACTCTCTGTTTCCTGTTAGCTAGCCAATCTTCTATCCATGCCAATAGGTTGCCCCCTACACCATGAGCTTTTATATTCCGCAATGAACTTTGATGTGGCACATTATGAAATCCCTTCTGGAAATCTAAGTACAGTACATCCACCAGTTCCCCTTTATCCACAGCACCTGTTACTTCTTCAAAGAACTTCAATAAATTGGTTAAACATGGTTTCCGTTTCACAAAAGCATGTTGCCTCTGCCTGATCACCTTGAATTATTCTGTGTGTCCTGCTATAACGTCTTTACTAATAGCTTCTTACATTTGATCCATAGCCAGAAAGCCTTTCTCACCTGCCACAGGCCGTATGTCCACTATGTCTATTCTGATTTTGTGCTGTATTTGAACTGTTACTCCTCAATAAACTGCTTGTGACCCTTCGACCTCCTTTTGGTTAATCTGTGACCCTGGATCAGATCTTACATTGGTGTAGGAGAGGGAACACAGCTCATGTCAAAGTCCTGCCTCCCTTTTATATGATCCTGTATAATGGACAGGGACTACTGGGCTGTAATGTGCTCAAAGGTTATCAGCAGTAATTGATTATCTCTATATTTGTATATTGTAGAACATTAAACCATACCCCTACTCTGGTGTCCAGTGTAACCTCAATATTCATGATTAAAATATCAGAGGAGTGGGAACCAGACACCTCTGATCACCCTGAGGTACAGGTGATTCTCGAGTCGGTGTCGAGTGTATTCACAACCCATAAAGATGACTGTGGAAACATGAGCAGACCCGAAGAAATTAACTGACCATTGTATGATCCATGAAGCAGTATTCTTACCGAGCTGAGATTATATCATATATTCCAGACAATATCATGTCATTGTTATACCAGGGTGTAGTTCACGAAGCCATGTTCCCTTCTAACTGCCCGATTTGACTGGTTGGAAAGCCGGATGGCAGCTGGTGACTGACTATTGACCACCACAAACTCAATTCAGTCAACCCTGCGTGAACCCGGTTGTCTGATCGACACCCACCTCACCATCCCGGATTCCCAATGTTAGGTCTGTCTTCTCCACCCTGGATATCTCTAATGGATATTGTTGTATCCCAGTAAAACTAGAGAAACAAATTAAATTCGTATTCACTTCTGAGGACCAGAGATACCCCTGGACATGTCTGTCACAAGGGGTTCCACAATAACCCCACTATTTTCAACAAACGTGTAGCCGGGTCCCTTCTGAGATTTTCATAGTCTTCCTGCTTGCTGCAATATGTCGATGATCTTCTCATCACCACAGACGTGTCCACACATTTAACCCTTTTACAGGAACTACTGCAGTTACTTTGGGAGCTGGACTAAAAGGCCATCCACGTAAGGCCTAACTGGTGCAAGACCGTGTCACCTTTCTACGTGCCCAGATCAGATCATCCTGCATCAGCCCACACCAGCATCAGGTCGAGACCATCCAGTGTCTACCCCTGTTCACCTCAAAGTCCTGCCCTGTGTACTATCCTCAGGCTGGTGGGGTATCAGTGGACCCTCATCCCTCGATTTGCAGAGACTGTGACTCCTCTTTATGAACTACCTAATGATGGTGATGACCAGATTTAACCCTGTTGGACTGAAGAGAGCATAGAAGCAGTAACACAATTGAAGAAAGCTGTCGCCCAGGCAACGTGTCTTATCTCACCTAACCCTGACAAGACTTTCAACATGGAGGTGGTGGACACAGTGAAAAGCCTGACTGCTGTCCTATGTAGAGAAAATGAAGAGAAATTACTCCCCATTGTGAATTACTCCAGAATTGTCAGTGGGATTTAACTGATTTACTCTGTTTGTGAAGGACATTTGTTAACCACGTTCTGGGGCATCAAACATTTCACTTACATCACGGGGTTCCACAGGGTGATACTGCCCAGTCCATTATAAACTTTCGCAGTATAGGGTAGCACAGTGGCGCAGTGGTTGGCACCGCAGCCTCACAGCTCCAGTGATCCGGGTTCAATTCTAGGTACTGCCTGTGTGGAGTTTGCCAGTTCTCCCTGTGTTTGCGTGGGTTTCCTCCGGGTGCTCCGGTTTCGACCCACATGCCAAAGACATGCAGGTGGATCGGTAAATTGGCCATTAGCAATTGCCTGTAGTATAGGTAGGTGGTAGGGAAACATAGGGACAGGTGGGGATGTGGTAGCAATATGGAATTAGTGTAGGATTAGTATAAACGGGTGGTTGATGGTCTGCACAGACTCGCTGGGCCGAAGGGCCTGTTTCAGTGCTGTATCTCTAAACTAAACTAAAAGTAGTAATAGTATTCCCCTGTCAGAGTCGTAGAGTCATAGTCATTTCAGCACAGAATTAGGCCATTCTGCTCATCGAGTCCATGCCAGCTCTTTGTAGATAAATCCAGCCAGTCTCATTCCCCAGCTCTGACTCCATATTCCTGCAAGTTTATTTACATCAAGTGTTCATCCAATATCCTTTTGAAATAATTCACCTTCTCTGCTTCCACCACCCTCGGAGGCAATGATTTCCAGGCCATTACCACTCGTTGTGTAAAAATGTTGTTCATCACATCCCCCTTAACTCTTGCCCTCAATCATAACTCTAGTCATTGTACCATCAGCTAATGGGAACATCTTTTCCTGTCTACCTTATCCAAACAGGTCATCATCTTGTATACATGTATCAAATCTCCCCTCAATCTCCTTTACTCCAAGGAAGACTATCCCAGCTTTTACAGTCTATATTGTACTGAAAATCCTCCATCTCTGGAACCATTAAAGTAACCCTCCTCTACACCCTGTCAATGACCCTCACATCCTTCCTAAAGTGTGGTGAACAGAACTGGATACAGTACTCCACTTGGGGCCTAACCAGAGCTTCATAAAGTTACAGCATAACTTTCCTTCTTCTGAACTCACCACCTCTATCTATGAAGCCCAAGATCCCATATGCTTTACTGACGACTCTCTCAATATATCCTGCCACCTTCAGGGATCTATGTGCATGAACCCCATGTCCCTTTGTCTCTGCACACTCTTTCGAACTTTACCATTAAGTGTATATCGCCTCTCCCTGTTACTTCTGATAAAATGCATCACTTGACACTTGTCTGTATTAAATTCCATTTGCCTCTCGTCTGCCCATTCTGCTAGCCTATCTATGTCCTCTGACATCGATTGGTATCAACCTCAATGCCTGCCACGCCTCCAAGTTTGGTATCACCTGCAAATTTTGAAATGTTTCTCTGTAAGCCATTATCCAAATCATTTATACATATCAGAATAAAACAGTGTTCCTAGCACTAACCCTTGGGGAACACAACTGTCTATTTTTCTCCAGTTTGAATTACAACTATTTACTGCAACTCACTGTTTTCTGTCATTAAGTCAGTTTTATATCCAAGCTGACACTGACCTTCCTTTTCCATCAGCATCAATTAACTGTCCAATTCTCACAAACTGATTGTGAAATAAAGTACAAATTCAGCTTAAAATTAAGTGAAATGCTAAATGTAAAATTAACAAATTGTTGGAAAGAGATCGACTCTTAGATCACTTAAAATTCAATCTCTTGATAACTTTACTGCATTTAGTACTCTGTCCAAGCAGGACTCCCTAAAACTGGACTCAGTGCAGCTAATTGCATTTAGGGTTTGGGGAGAGAATTCAAAAGCTTAGGGATGAGACCAGAAAGTGCCGGAAATACTCAGCAGGTCTGGCAGCATCTGTGTCGAGAGAAACAGAGTTAATGTTTCCGGTCTCTGACCCTTCATCAGAACTGGTAAACGTTAGGAATGTAACAAAGAAACAAAGAACAAAGATAATTACAGCACAGGAACAGGCCCTTCGGCCCTCCAAGCCTGCGCCGATCCAGATCCTCTCTCTAAACATGTCGCCTATTTTCTAAGGTTCTGTATCTCTTTTCTTCCTGCCCATTCATGTATCTGTCTAGATACATCTTAAAAGACTCCATCGTGCCCGCATCTACCACCTCCGCTGGCAATGCGTTCCAGGTGCCCACCACCCTCTGCGGAAAGAACTTTCCACGCATATCCCCCCTAAACATTTCCCCTTTCACTTTGAACTCGTGTCCTCTAGTAATTGAAACCCCCACTCTGGGAAAAAGCCTCTTGCTATCCACCCTGTCTATACCGCTCATGATTTTGTACACCTCAATCAGGTCATCCCTCAACCTCCGTCTTTCTAATGAAAATAATCCTAATCTACTCAACCTCTCTTCATAGCTAGCGCCCTCCATACCAGGCAACATCCTGGTGAACCTCCTCTGCACCCTCTCCAAAGCATCCACATCCTTTTGATAATGTGGCGACCAGAACTGTACGCAGTATTCCAAATGTGGCCGAACCAAAGTCCTATACAACTGTAACATGACCTGCCAACTCTTGTACTCTATGCCCCGTCCGATGAAGGAAAGCATGCCGTATGCCTTCTTGTCCACTCTATTTACCTGCGTTGCCACCTTCAGGGAAAAGTGGACCTGAACACCCAAATCTCTCTGGACATCAATTTTCCCCAGGACTTTTCCATTTACTGTATAGTTCACTCTTGAATTGGATCTTCCAAAATGCATCACCTCGCAATTGCCCTGATTGAACTCCATCTGCCATTTCTCTGCCCAACTCTCCAGTCTATCTATATTCTGCTGTATTCTCTGACAGTCCCCTTCACTATCTGCTACTCCACCAATCTTAGTGTCGTCTGCAAACTTGCTAATCAGTCCACCTATACTTTCCTCCAAATCATTAATGTATATCACAAACAACAGTGGTCCCAGCACGGATCCCTGTGGAACACCACTGGTCACACGTCTCCATTTTGAGAAACTCCCTTCTACTGCTACTCTCTGTCTCCTGTTGCCCAGCCAGTTCTTTATCCATCTAGCTAGTACACCTTGGACCCCAAGCGCCTTCACTTTCTCCATCAGCCTGCCATGGGGAACCTTATCAAACGCCTTACTGAAGTCCATGTATATGACATCGACAGCCCTTCCCTCATCAATCAACTTTGTCACTTCCTCAAAGAATTCTATTAAGTTGGTAAGACATGACCTTCCCTGCACAAAACCATGTTGCCTATCACTGATGAGCCCATTTTCTTCCAAATGGGAATAGATCCTATCCCTCAGTATCTTCTCCAGCAGCTTCCCTACCACTGACGTCAGGCTCACCGGTCTATAATTACCTGGATTATCCCTGCTACCCTTCTTAAACAAGGGGACAACATTAGCAATTCTCCAGTCCTCCGGGACCTCACCCGTGTTTAAGGATGCTGCAAAGATATCTGTTAAGGCCCCAGCTATTTCCTCTCTCGCTTCCCTCAGTAACCTGGGATAGACCCATCCGGACCTGGGGACTTGTCCACCTTAATGCCCTTTAGAATACCCAACACTTCCTCCCTCCTTATGCCGACTTGACCTAGAGTAATCAAACATCTGTTCCTAACCTCAACATCCGTCATGTCCCTCTCCTCGGTGAATACCGATGCAAAGTACTCGTTTAGAATCTCACCCATTTTCTCTGAGTCCAAGCATAACATTCCTCCTTTGTCCTTTAGTGGGCCAATCCTTTCTCTAGTTACCCTCTTTCTCCTTATATATGAATAAAAGGCTTTGGGATTTTCCTTAACCCTGTTTGCTAAAGATATTTCATGACCCCTTTTAGCCCTCTTAATTCCTCGTTTCAGATTGGTCCTACATTCCCGATATTCTTTCAAAGCTTCGTCTTTCATCAGCCGCCTGGACCTTCTGTATGCTTCCTTTTTCCTCTTAGCTAGTCTCACAATTTCACCTGTCATCCATGGTTCCCTAATCTTGCCATTTCTATCCCTCATTTTCACAGGAACATGTCTCTCCTGCACGCTAACCAACCTCTCTTTAAAAGCCTCCCACATATCACATGTGGATTTACCTTCAAACAGCTGCTCCCAATCTACATTTCCCAGCTCCTGCCGAATTTTGGTATAGTTGGCCTTCCCCCAATTTAGCACTCTTCCTTTAGGACCATTCTCGTCTTTGTCCATGAGTATTTTAAAGCTTACGGAATTGTGATCACTATTCCCAAAGTAGTCCCCTACTGAAACTTCAACCACCTGGCCGGGCTCATTCCCCAACACCAGGTCCAGTATGGCCCCTTCCCGAGTTGGACTATTTACATACTGCTCTAGAAAACCCTCCTGGATGCTCCTTACAAATTCTTCTCCATCTGGACCTCTAACACTAAGCGAATCCCAGTCAATGTTGGGAAAATTAAAATCTCCTATCACCACCACCCTGTTGCTCCTACATCTTTCCATAATCTGTTTACATATTTGTACCTCTATCTCACGCTCGCTGTTGGGAGGCCTGTAGTACAGCCCCAACATTGTTACCGCACCCTTCCTATTTCTGAGTTCTGTCCATATTCCCTCACTGCTCGAGTCCTCCATAGTGCCCTCCTTCAGCACAGCTGTGATATCCTCTTTGACCAGTAATGTAACTCCTCCACCCCTTTTACCTCCCTCTCTATCCCGCCTGAAGCATCGATATCCTGGGATATTTAGTTGCCAATCATGCCCTTCCCTCAACCAAGTCTCAGTAATAGCAATAACGTCATACTCCCAGGTACTAATCCAAGCCCTAAGTTCATCTGCCTTACCTACTATACTTCTTGCATTAAAACAAATGCACCTCAGACCACCAGTCCCTTTATATTCATCATCTGCTCCCTGCCTGCTCTTCCCCTTAGTCACACTGACTTCATTATCTAGTTCCTTACAGGCTTTTGTTACTACCTCCTTACTGTCAACTGACCTCAATTGGTTCCCATCCCCCTGCCACATTAGTTTAAACCCTCCCCAACAGCGTTAGCAAAAGCACCTCCAAGGACATTGGTTCCAGTCCGGCCAAGGTGTAGACCGTCCAATTTGTAATAGTCCCACCTCCCCCAGAACCGGACCCAATGTCCCAAAAATCTGAACCCCTCCTTCCTGCACCATCTCTCAAGCCACGCATTCATCCTGACTATTCTTTCATTTTTACTCTGACTATCACGTGGCACTGGTAGTAATCCTGAGATTACTACCTCTGAGGTCTTACTTTTTAACTTGGCTCCTAACTCCCTAAACTCTGCTTGTAGGACCTCATCCCGTTTTCTACCTATATCATTAGTGCCTATGTGCACAATGACAACTGGCTGTTCACCCTCCCCCTTTAGAATGTTCTGCAGCCGATCTGAGACATCCCTGACCCGTGCACCTGGGAGGCAACATACCATTCGGGAGTCTCGTTTTCGACCACAGAACCGCCTATCTACTCCCCTTACAATCGAATCCCCTATGACTATTGCCCTTCCTCTCTTTTTCCCGCCCTTCGGAACAGCAGAGCCAGCCACGGTGCCATGGACCTGGCTACTGCTGCCTTCCCCTGGTGAGGCATCGCCCTCAACAGTATCCAAAACGGTGTACTTGTTTTGGAGGGAGATGACCGCAGGGGACTCCTGCGCTGCCTTCCTGCT
>NW_027140396.1:1662500-1670000 GCF_036365525.1 Heterodontus francisci
CAGTGTCTGGGCTGTGGTGTGTGTGTGTGTGTGTATGTGAGTGCACATATATAATTCTCAGTGTCTGGGCTGTGGTGTGTTTGTGTGTGTGTGCGTGTGTGTGTGTGCATATATATATGTCTCAGTGTCTGGGCTGTGGTGTGCGTGCGTGTGTGTGTGTGTGTGCATATATATATGTCTCAGTGTCTGGGCTGTGGTGTGTGTGTGTGCATATATATATATGTCTCAGTATCTGGGCTGTGGTGTGTGTGTTTGTGTGTGTGTGTGCATATATATAAGTCTCAGTGTCTGGGCTGTGGTGTGAGTGTGTGTGTTTGTGCATATATATAAGAACAAAGAACAAAGAACAAAGATAATTACAGCACAGGAACAGGCCCTTCGGCCCTCCAAGCCTGCGCCGATCCAGATCCTCTCTCTAAACATGTCGCCTATTTTCTAAGCTTCTGTATCTCTTTTCTTCCTGCCCATTCATGTATCTGTCTAGATACATCTTAAAAGACTCTACCGTGCCCGCATCTACCACCTCCGCTGGCAATGCGTTCCAGGTGCCCACCACCCTCTGCGTAAAGAACTTTCCACGCATATCCCCCCTAAAATCTTCCCCTTTCACTTTGAACTTGTGTCCTCTAGTAATTGAAACCCCCACTCTGGGAAAAAGCTTCTTGCTATCCACCCTGTCTATACCTCTCATGATTTTGAACACCTCAATCAGGTCCCCCCTCAACCTCCGTCTTTCTAATGAAAATAATCCTAATCTACTCAACCTCTCTTCATAGCTAGCGCCCTCCATACCAGGCAACATCCTGGTGAACCTCCTCTGCACCCTTTCCAAAGCATCCACATCCTTTTGATAATGTGGCGACCAGAACAGTACGCAGTATTCCAAATGTGGCCGAACCAAAGTCCTATACAACTGTAACATGACCTGCCAACTCTTGTACTCAATGCCCCGTCCGATGAAGGAAAGCATGCCGTATGCCTTCTTGACCACTCTATTTACCTGCGTTGCCACCTTCAGGGAACAGTGGACCTGAACACCCAAATCTCTCTGGACATCAATTTTCCCCAGGACTTTTCCATTTACTGTATAGTTCACTCTTGAATTGGATCTTCCAAAATGCATCACCTCGCATTTGCCCTGATTGAACTCCATCTGCCATTTCTCTGCCCAACTCTTCAATCTATCTATATTCTGCTGTATTCTCTGACAGTCCCCTTCACTATCTGCTACTCCACCAATCTTAGTGTCGTCTGCAAATTTGCTAATCAGTCCACCTATACTTTCCTCCAAATCATTAATGTATATCACAAACAACAGTGGTCCCAGCACGGATCCCTGTGGAACACCACTGGTCACACGTCTCCATTTTGAGAAACTCCCTTCTACTGCTACTCTCTGTCTCCTGTTGCCCAGCCAGTTCTTTATCCATCTAGCTAGTACACATTGGACCCCAAGCGCCTTCACTTTCTCCATCAGCCTGCCATGGGGAACCTTATCAAACGCCTTACTGAAGTCCATGTATATGACATCGACAGCCCTTCCGTCATCAATCAACTTTGTCACTTCCTCAAAGAATTCTATTAAGTTGGTTAGACATGACCTTCCCTGCACAAAACCATGTTGCCTATCACTGATGAGCCCATTTTCTTCCAAATGGGAATAGATCCTATCCCTCAGTATCTTCTCCAGCAGCTTCCCTACCACTGACGTCAGACTCACCGGTCTATAATTTCCTGGATTATCCCTGCTACCCTTCTTAAACAAGGGGACAACATTAGCAATTCTCCAGTCCTCCGGGACCTCACCCGTGTTTAAGGATGCTGCAAAGATATCTGTTAAGGCCCCAGCTATTTCCTCTCTCGATTCCCTCAGTAACCTGGGATAGATCCCATCCGGACCTGGGGACTTGTCCACCTTAATGCCCTTTAGAATACCCAACACTTCCTCCCTCCTTATGCCGACTTGACCTAGAGTAATCAAACATCTGTTCCTAACCTCAACATCCGTCATGTCCCTCTCCTCGGTGAATACCGATGCAAAGTACTCGTTTAGAATCTCACCCATTTTCTCTGAGTCCAAGCATAACATTCCTCCTTTGTCCTTTAGTGGGCCAATCCTTTCTCTAGTTACCCTCTTTCTCCTTATATATGAATAAAAGGCTTTGGGATTTTCCTTAACCCTGTTTGCTAAAGATATTTCATGACCCCTTTTAGCCCTCTTCATTCCTCGTTTCAGATTGGTCCTACATTCCCGATATTCTTTCAAAGCTTCGTCTTTCATCAGCCGCCTAGACCTTATGTATGCTTCCTTTTTCCTCTTAGCTAGTCTCACAATTTCACCTGTCATCCATGGTTCCCTAATCTTGCCATTTCTATCCCTCATTTTCACAGGAACATGTCTCTCCTGCACGCTAATCAACCTCTCTTTAAAAGCCTCCCACATATCACATGTGGATTTACCTTCAAACAGCTGCTCCCAATCTACATTTCCCAGCTCCTGCCGAATTTTGGTATAGTTGGCCTTCCCCCAATTTAGCACTCTTCCTTTAGGACCACTCTCGTCTTTGTCCATGAGTATTTTAAAGCTTACGGAATTGTGATCACTATTCCCAAAGTAGTCCCCTACTGAAACTTCAACAACCCTGCCGGGCACATTCCCCAACACCAGGTCCAGTATGGCCCCTTCCCGAGTTGGACTATTTACATACTGCTCTAGAAAACCCTCCTGGATGCTCCTTACAAATTCTGCTCCATCTGGACCTCTAACATTAAGCGAATCCCAGTCAATGTTGGGAAAATTAAAATCTCCTATCACCACCACCCTGTTGCTCCTACATCTTTCCATAATCTGTTTACATATTTGTACCTCTATCTCACGCTCGCTGTTGGGAGGCCTGTAGTACAGCCCCAACATTGTTACCGCACCCTTCCTATTTCTGAGTTCTGTCCATATTGCCTCACTGCTCGAGTCCTCCATAGTGCCCTCCTTCAGCACAGCTGTGATATCCTCTTTGACCAGTAATGCAACTCCTCCACCCCTTTTACCTCCCTCTCTATCCCGCCTGAAGCATCGATATCCTGGGATATTTAGTTGCCAATCATGCCCTTCCCTCAACCAAGTCTCAGTAATAGCAATATCATACTCCCAGGTACTAATCCAAGCCCTAAGTTCATCTGCCTTACCTACTACACTTCTTGCATTAAAACAAATGCACCTCAGACCACCAGTCCCTTTATATTCATCATCTGCTCCCTGCCTGCTCTTCCCCTTAGTCACACTGACTTCATTATCTAGTTCCTTACAGGCTTTTGTTACTACCTCCTTACTGTCAACTGACCTCAATTGGTTCCCATCCCCCTGCCACATTAGTTTAAACCCTCCCCAACAGCGTTAGCAAAAGCACCTCCAAGGACATTGGTTCCAGTCCGGCCCAGGTGTAGACCGTCCAATTTGTAATAGTCCCACCTCCCCCAGAACCGGTCCCAATGTCCCAAAAATCTGAAACCCTCCTTCCTGCACCATCTCTCAAGCCACGCATTCATCCTGACTATTCTTTCATTTTTACTCTGACTATCACGTGGCACTGGTAGTAATCCTGAGATTACTACCTTTGAGGTCCTACTTTTTAACTTGGCTCCTAACTCCCTAAACTCTGCATGTAGGACCTCATCCCGTTTTTTACCTATATCATTAGTGCCTATGTGCACAATGACAACTGGCTGTTCACCCTCCCCCTTTAGAATGTTCTGCAGCCGATCTGAGACGTCCCTGACCCGTGCACCTGGGAGGCAACATACCATTCGGGAGCCTCGTTTTCGACCACAGAACCGCCTATCTACTCCCCTTACAATCGAATCCCCTACGACTATAGCCCTTACACTCTTTTTCCCGCCCTTCTGAGCAGCAGAGCCAGCCACGGTGCCATGGACCTGGCTACTGCTGCCTTCCCCTGGTGAGCCATCTCCCTCAACAGTATCCAAAACGGTATACTTGTTTTGGAGGGAGAGGACCGCAGGGGACTCCTGCGCTGCCTTCCTGCTCTTTCTCTGCCTTTTGGTCACCCATTCCCTTTCTCCCTCAGCAATCCTAATCTGCGGTGTGACCAATTCACTAAACGTGCTATCCACGACCTCCTCAGCATCGCGCATGCTCCAAAGTGAGTCCATCCGCAGCTCGAGAGCCGTCATGCGGTCTAACAAGAGCTGCAGCTGGACACACTTCCTGCACGTGAAGGAGTCAGGGTCATCAGCCATGTCCCTGAGCTCCCACATTGAGCAAGAGGAGCATGACACGGGTCTGAGATCTCCTGTCATTTTTAATCTTAAGTTTAAACTTAGTTAAATGAAAAAGGAACGAAAAGTTTTTACCAATCACAATAAAACCAGAGAAATCGAAAATGCCTTACCTTATAAACACCCCACCGAGTCCTTTTTTTTTTGGTTAGAGGAGGAGGGCGGGTGGGAGACACTACATGTGTGGTGTCTCGGGTTCAGAAACCGCCCAAATATATAGTGTTTTACTTACCCAGCAGCCCCCTGGCCTCCGCCGAAAAACAAAAGGGAATTAAATTTACTTTCAAACTGACCTTCCCAGCTGCTCACTCGCTCACACTCTGCTCCCGAAAAAGCTGCTGCACTGAAAGGAAAGTTATTTTAAACCGCCCAAATATATAGTGTTTTACTTACCCAGCAGCCCCCTGGCCTCCGCCGAAAAACAAAAGGGAATTAAATTTACTTTCAAACTGACCTTCCCAGCTGCTCACTCGCTCACACTCTGCTCCCGAAAAAGCTGCTGCACTGAAAGGAAAGTTATTTTAAACCGCCCAAATATATAGTGTTTTACTTACCCAGCAGCCCCCTGGCCTCCGCCGAAAAACAAAAGGAAATTAAATTTACTTTCAAACTGACCTTCCCAGCTGCTCACTCGCTCACACTCTGCTCCCGAAAAAGCTGCTGCACTGAAAGGAAAGTTATTTTAAACCGCCCAAATATATAGTGTTTTACTTACCCAGCAGCCCCCTGGCCTCCGCCGAAAAACAAAAGGAAATTAAATTTACTTTCAAACTGACCTTCCCAGCTGCTCACTCGCTCACACTCTGCTCCCGAAAAAGCTGCTGCACTGAAAGGAAAGTTATTTTAAACCGCCCAAATATATAGTGTTTTACTTACCCAGCAGCCCCCTGGCCTCCGCCGAAAAATAAAAGGAAATTAAATTTACTTTCAAACTGACCTTCCCAGCTGCTCACTCGCTCACACTCTGCTCCCGAAAAAGCTGCTGCACTGAAAGGAAAGTTATTTTAAACCGCCCAAATAAATAGTGTTTTACTTACCCAGCAGCCCCCTGGCCTCCGCCGAAAAACAAAAGGAAATTAAATTTACTTTCAAACTGACCTTCCCAGCTGCTCACTCGCTCACACTCTGCTCCCGAAAAAGCTGCTGCACTGAAAGGAAAGTTATTTTAAACCGCCCAAATATATAGTGTTTTACTTACCCAGCAGCCCCCTGGCCTCCGCCGAAAAATAAAAGGAAATTAAATTTACTTTCAAACTGACTTTCCCAGCTGCTCACTCGCTCACACGCTGCTCCCGAAAAAGCTGCTGCACTGAAAGGAAGGTTATTTTAAACCGCCCAAATATATAGTGTTTTACTTACCCAGCAGCCCCCTGGCCTCCGCCGAAAAACAAAAGGGAATTAAATTTACTTTCAAACTGACCTTCCCAGCTGCTCACTCGCTCACACTCTGCTCCCGAAAAAGCTGCTGCACTGAAAGGAAAGTTATTTTAAACCGCCCAAATATAGAGTGTTTTACTTACCCAGCAGCCCCCTGGCCTCCGCCGAAAAACAAAAGGAAATTAAATTTACTTTCAAACTGACCTTCCCAGCTGCTCACTCGCGCACACTCTGCTCCCGAAAAAGCTGCTGCACTGAAAGGAAAGTTATTTTAAACCGCCCAAATATATAGTGTTTTACTTACCCAGCAGCCCCCTGGCCTCCGCCGAAAAATAAAAGGAAATTAAATTTACTTTCAAACTGACTTTCCCAGCTGCTCACTCGCTCACACGCTGCTCCCGAAAAAGCTGCTGCACTGAAAGGAAGGTTATTTTAAACCGCCCAAATATATAGTGTTTTACTTACCCAGCAGCCCCCTGGCCTCCGCCGAAAAACAAAAGGAAATTAAATTTACTTTCAAACTGACTTTCCCAGCTGCTCACTCGCTCACACGCTGCTCCCGAAAAAGCTGCTGCACTGAAAGGAAAGTTATTTTAAACCGCCCAAATATATAGTGTTTTACTTACCCAGCAGCCCCCTGGCCTCCGCCGAAAAACAAAAGGAAATTAAATTTACTTTCAAACTGACTTTCCCAGCTGCTCACACGCTGCTCCCGAAAAAGCTGCTGCACTGAAAGGAAAGTTATTTTAAACCGCCCAAATATATAGTGTTTTACTTACCCAGCAGCCCCCTGGCCTCCGCCGAAAAACAAAAGGAAATTAAATTTACTTTCAAACTGACTTTCCCAGCTGCTCACACGCTGCTCCCGAAAAAGCTGCTGCACTGAAAGGAAAGTTATTTTAAACCGCCCAAATATATAGTGTTTTACTTACCCAGCAGCCCCCTGGCCTCCGCCGAAAAATAAAAGGAAATTAAATTTACTTTCAAACTGACTTTCCCAGCTGCTCACTCAGTGTCTGGGCTGTGAGTGTGTGTGTTTGTGCATATATATATGTCTCAGTGTCTGGGCTGTGGTGTGTGTGTGTGTGTGAATATATATAAGTCTCAGTTACCGGGTGTGGAGTGTGTGTGTGTGTGCATTTATATAAGTCTCAGTGTCTGGGCTGAAATGTGCGTGTGTGTGTGTGCTTATGTATAATTCTCAGTCTGGGTTGTGGTGTGAGTGTGTTTGTGTGTGTGTGTGCATATATAAAAGTCTCAGTGTCTGTGCTGTGTGTGTGTGTGCATATATAAAAGTCTCAGTGTCTGGGCTGTGCTGTGTGTGTGTGTGTGTGTGCATATATATAAGTCTCAGTGTCTGGGCTGAGATGTGCGTGTTTGTGTGTGCATATATATAAGTGTCAGTGTCTGGGCTGTGGTGTGTGTGTGTGTGTGTGTGTGTGTGCATATATATAATTCTCAGTGTCTAGGCTGTGGTGGGTTTGTGTGTGTGTGTGTGCATATATATAATTCTCAGTGTCTGGGCTGTGGTGTGTGTGTGTGTGTGTGTGTGTGTGTGTGTGTGCATATATATAATTCTCAGTGTCTGGGCTGTGGTGTGTGTGTGTGTGTATGTGTGTGCACATATATAATTCTCAGTTTCTGGCCTGTGGTGTGAGTGTGTGTGTGTGTGTCTGTTTGTGTGCATATATATAATTCTCTGTGTCTGGGCTGTGGTGTGTGTGTGCGTGTGTGTGTGTGCATATATATATATGTCTCAGTGTCTGGGCTGTGGTGTGCGTGCGTGTGTGTGTGTGTGCATATGTATAAGTCTCAGTGTCTGGGCTGTGG
>NW_027140396.1:1952500-1955000 GCF_036365525.1 Heterodontus francisci
AGTCTCAGTGTCTGGGCTATGGTGTGTGTGTGTGTTTGCGTGTGTGTGTGTACATATATATACGTCTCAGTGTCTGGGCTGTGGTGTGTGTGTGTGTGTTTGTGCATATATATAAGTCTCCGTGTCTGGGTTGTGGTGTGTGTGTGTGTATGTGTGTGTGTGTGTGTGTGTGTGCATATATATAAGTCTCAGTGTCTGGGCTGTGGTGTGTGTATGTGTGCACATATATAAGTCTCAGTGCCTGTGCTGTGTTGTGAGTGTGTGTGTGTGTGTGCATATATATAAGTCTCAGTGTCTGGGCTGTGGTGTGTGTGTGTTTGTGTGTGTGTGTGTGTGCATATATATACGTCTGTGTCTGGGCTGTGGTGTATGTGTGTGTGTGCATATATAGAAGTCTCAGTGTCTGGGCTATGGTGTGTGTTTGCGTGTGTGTGTGTACATATATATAAGTCTCAGTGTCTGGGCAGTGTTGTGTGTGTGTGTGTGTGTGTGTGCATATATATAAGTCTCAGTGACTGGTCTGTGGTGTGTGTGTGTGTGTGTGTGTGTGTGTGCATATATATAAGTCTCAGTGTCTGGGCTGTGGTGTGTGTGTGTGCGCAAATATATAAGTCTCAGTGACTGGGCTGTGGTGTGTGTGTGTGTGTGTGTGTGTGTCTGTGTGTGTGTGTGATTGTGTGCATATATTTCAGTCTCAGTGTCTGGCTGTGGTGTGTGTGTGTGTGTGTGTGTGTGTGTGTGTGTGTGTGTGTGTGCATATATTTCAGTCTCAGTGTCTGGCTGTGGTGTGTGTGTGTTTGTGTATGTGTGCATATATTTCACTCTCAGTGTCTGGCTGTGGTGTGTGTGTGTTTGTGTGTGTGTGTGCATATATTTCAGTCTCACTGTCTGGCTGTGGTGTGTGTGTGTGTGCATATATATAAGTCTCAGTGTCTGGGCTGTGGTGTGTGTGTGTGTGTGCGTGTGTGTGTGCATATATATAAGTCTCAGTGTCTGGGCTGTGGTGTGTGTGTGTGTGTGTGAGTGCGTGTGTGTGTGCATATATATAAGTCTCAGTGTCTGGGCTGTGGTCTGTGAGTGTGTGTGTGTGTGTGTGAGTGCGTGTGTGTGTGCATATATATAAGTCTCAGATTCTGGGCTGTGGCTTGTGTGTGTGTGTGTGTGCATATATATATAAGTCTCAGTGTCTGCGCTGTGGTGTGTGTGTGTGTGTGTGTGTGTGTGTGTGTGTGTGTGTGTGTGTGTGCATATATATAAGTCTCAGTGTCTGGGCTGTGGTGTGTGTGTGTGTGCATATATATAAGTCTCAATGTCTGGGCTGTGGTGTGTGTGTGTGTGTGTGTGTGTGTGTGTGTGCATATATATAAGTCTCAATGTCTGGGCTGTGGTGTGTGTGTGTGTGCGTGCATATATATAAGTCTCAGTGTCTGGGCTGTGGTGTGTGTGTGTGTGTGTGCATATATTTAAGTCTCAGTGTCTGGGCTGTGGTGTGTGTGTGTGTGTGTGTGCATATATATAAGTCTCAGTGTTTGGGTTGTGGTGTTTGTGTGTGTGTGTGTGTGTGTGTGTGTGTGTGCATATATATAAGTCTCAGTGGCTGGGCTGTGGTGTGTGTGTGTGTGTGTGTGCATATATATAAGTCTCAATGTCTGGGCTGTGGTGTGTGTGTGTGTGTGCATATATATAAGTCTCAGTGTCTGGGCTGTGGTGTGTGTGTGTGTGTGCATATATATAAGTCTCCGTGTGTGGGTTGTGGTGTGTGTGTGTGTATGTGTGTGTGTGTGTGTGTGTGCATATATATAAGTCTCCGTGTCTGGGTTGTGGTGTGTGTGTGTGTGTGTGTGTGTGTGTGTGTGCATATATATAAGTCTCAGTGTCTGGGCTATGGTGTGTGTGTGTGTTTGCGTGTGTGTGTGTACATATATATACGTCTCAGTGTCTGGGCTGTGGTGTGTGTGTGTGTGTTTGTGCATATATATAAGTCTCCGTGTCTGGGTTGTGGTGTGTGTGTGTGTATGTGTGTGTGTGTGTGTGTGTGTGCATATATATAAGTCTCAGTGTCTGGGCTGTGGTGTGTGTATGTGTGCACATATATAAGTCTCAGTGCCTGTGCTGTGTTGTGAGTGTGTGTGTGTGTGTGCATATATATAAGTCTCAGTGTCTGGGCTGTGGTGTGTGTGTGTGTGTGTGTGTGTGTGTGTGCATATATATACGTCTGTGTCTGGGCTGTGGTGTATGTGTGTGTGTGCATATATAGAAGTCTCAGTGTCTGGGCTATGGTGTGTGTTTGCGTGTGTGTGTGTACATATATATAAGTCTCAGTGTCTGGGCAGTGGTGTGTGTGTGTGTGTGTGTGTGTGCATATATATAAGTCTCAGTGACTGGTCTGTGGTGTGTGTGTGTGTGTGTGTGTGTGTGTGCATATATATAAGTCTCAGTGTCTGGGCTGTGGTGTGTGTGTGTGCGCAAATATATAAGTCTCAGTGACTGGGCTGTGGTG
>NW_027140396.1:1967500-1970000 GCF_036365525.1 Heterodontus francisci
TGTGGTGTGTGTGTGTGTGTGCGTGTGTGTGTGCATATATATAAGTCTCAGTGTCTGGGCTGTGGTGTGTGTGTGTGTGTGTGTGCATATATACAAGTCTCAGTGTCTGGGCTGTGGTGTGTGTGTGTGTGTGTGTGTGTGTGTGTGTGCATGTATATAAGTCTCAGTGTCTGGGCTGTGGTGTGTGTGTGTGTGTGTGTGTGTGTGTGTGTGTGTGTGTGTGTGTGTGCATATATATAAGTCTCAGTGTCTGGGCTGTGGTGTGTGTGTGTGTGCATATATATAAGTCTCAATGTCTGGGCTGTGGTGTGTGTGTGTGTGTGTGTGTGTGTGTGTGCATATATATAAGTCTCAATGTCTGGGCTGTGGTGTGTGTGTGTGTGCGTGCATATATATAAGTCTCAGTGTCTGGGCTGTGGTGTGTGTGTGTGTGTGTGTGCATATATTTAAGTCTCAGTGTCTGGGCTGTGGTGTGTGTGTGTGTGTGTGTGTGCATATATATAAGTCTCAGTGTTTGGGCTGTGGTGTTTGTGTGTGTGTGTGTGTGTGTGTGTGTATATATAAGTCTCAGTGTCTGGGCTGTGGTGTGTGTGTGTGTGTGTGTGTGTGTGTGTGCATATATTTCAGTCTCAGTGTCTGGCTGTGGTGTGTGTGTGTTTGTGTGTGTGTGCATATATTTCAGTCTCAGTGTCTGGCTGTGGTGTGTGTGTGTTTGTGTGTGTGTGCATATATGTCAGTCTCAGTGTCTGGGCTGTGGTGTGTGTGTGTGTGTGTGTGTGTGTGTGTGTGCATATATTTCAGTCTCAGTGTCTGGCTGTGGTGTGTGTGTGTGTGTGTGTGTGTGTGTGCATATATTTAAGTCTCAGTGTCTGGGCTGTGGTGTGTGTGTGTGTGTGTGTGCATATATATAAGTCTCAGTGTCTGGGCTGTGGTGTGTGTGTGTGTGTGTGTGTGTGTGTGCATATATTTCAGTCTCAGTGTCTGGCTGTGGTGTGTGTGTGTTTCTGTATGTGTGCATATATTTCAGTCTCAGTGTCTGGCTGTGGTGTGTGTGTGTTTGTGTGTGTGTGCATATATTTCAGTCTCACTGTCTGGCTGTGGTGTGTGTGTGTGTGCATATATAGAAGTCTCAGTGTCTGGGCTGTGGTGTGTGTGTGTGTGCGTGTGTGTGTGCATATATATAAGTCACCGTGTCTGGGCTGTGGTGTGTGTGTGTGTGTGTGTGTGTGTGCATATATATAAGTCTCAGTGTCTGGGCTGTGGTGTGTGTGTGTGTGTGTGTGCATATATATAAGTCTCAGTGTCTGGGCTGTGGTGTGTGTGTGTGTGTGCGTGTGTGTGTGCATATTATATATATGCACACACACACGCACACACACACACACACCACAGCCCAGACACTTCTTTGGGCCTCCTCCAGGCGCGTATCCATTGTCTCTCGAGATAAGGAGGCCCAAAGAAGTGTCTGGGCTGTGGTGTGTGTGTGTGTGTGTGTGTGTGAGTGCGTGTGTGTGTGCATATATATAAGTCTCAGTGTCTGGGCTGTGGTGTGTGTGTGCATATAAATAAGTCTCAGTGTCTGGGCTGTGGTCTGTGTGTGCGTGTGTGTGTGTGCGTGCATATATATAAGTCTCAGTGTCTGGGCTGTGGTGTGTGTGTGTGTGTGCATATATATAAGTCTCAATGTCTGGGCTGTGGTGTGTGTGTGTGTGTGTGTGTGTGTGTGTGCATATATATAAGTCTCAATGTCTGGGCTGTGGTGTGTGTGTGTGTGCATATATATAAGTCTCAGTGTCTGGGCTGTGGTGTGTGTGTGTGTGTGTGCATATATTTAAGTCTCAGTGTCTGGGCTGTGGTGTGTGTGTGTGTGTGTGTGTGCATATATATAAGTCTCAGTGTTTGGGCTGTGGTGTTTGTGTGTGTGTTTGTGTGTGTGTGTGTGTGTATATATATAAGTCTCAGTGTCTGGGCTGTGGTGTGTGTGTGTGTGTGTGTGTGTGTGTGTGTGTGTGTGTGTGTGTGCATATATTTCAGTCTCAGTGTCTGGCTGTGGTGTGTGTGTGTTTGTGTATGTGTGCATATATTTCAGTCTCAGTGTCTGGCTGTGGTGTGTGTGTTTGTTTGTGTGTGTGCGCATATATTTCAGTCTCAGTGTCTGGCTGTGGTGTGTGTGTGTGTGTGTGTGTGTGTGTGTGTGTGCATATATTTAAGTCTCAGTGTCTGGGCTGTGGTGTGTGTGTGTGTGTGTGTGTGTGTGCATATATTTCAGTCTCAGTGTCTGGCTGTGGTGTGTGTGTGTTTGTGAATGTGTGCATAAATTTCAGTCTCAGTGTCTGGCTGTGGTGTGTGTGAGTGTGTGTGTGCATATATTTCAGTCTCACTGTCTGGCTGTGGTGTGTGTGTGTGTGCATATATAGAAGTCTCAGTGTCTGGGCTGTGGTGTGTGTGTGTGTGTGTGCGTGTGTGCATACATTTAAGTCTCAGTGTCTGGGCTGTGGTG
>NW_027140397.1:17500-20000 GCF_036365525.1 Heterodontus francisci
TCACTGAGACTTATATATATGCACACACACACACACCACAGCCCAGACACTGAGACATATAAATATGCACAAACACATACACAGACACACACACACATACACATACACAGACACACACACACACACACACACACACACAAACACACACACACACCACAGCCCAGACACTGAGACTTATATATATACACACACACACACTGAGCACAGCCCAGACACTGAGACTTAGATAATTGCACGCACGCACACCACAGCCCAGACACTGAGACTTATATATATGCACACACACACACACACACACACCACAGCCCAGACAGTGAGACATATATATATGCACACACACGCACACAAACACACCACAGCCCAGACACTGAGACTGACATAATTGCACGCACGCACACACCACAGCCCAGACACTGAGACTTATATATATGCACACACACACACACTCACTCACACTACAGCCCAGACACTGAGACTTCTATATATGCACACACACACACACCACAACCCAGACACTGAGACATATATAATTGCATGCACGCACACTACAGCCCAGACACTGAGAACTATATACATGCACACACACACACCACAGCCCAGACACTGAGACTTACATATATGCACACACACACACACACACACACACCACAGCCCAGACACTGAGACTTATATATATGCACACACACACACACACCACAGCCCAGACACTGTGACTTATCTCATTGAGCACACACACACACACACCACAGCCCAGACAATGAGACTTATACATATGCAAAAACATACACACACACACCACAGCCCAGACACTGAGACTTATATATATGCACACACACACACACACACACACACCACAGCCCAGACACTGAGACTTATATATATGCACACACACACACACCACAGCCCAGACACTGAGACATATATATATGCACAAACACATACACACACACACACACACATACACACACACACACACACACACACGCAAACACACCACAGCCCAGACACTGAGACTTATATACATGCACACACAGACACACACACCACAGCCCAGACACTGAGACTTATATAATTGCACGC
Source organism: Heterodontus francisci (assembly GCF_036365525.1). Lineage (NCBI taxonomy): Eukaryota > Metazoa > Chordata > Chondrichthyes > Heterodontiformes > Heterodontidae > Heterodontus > Heterodontus francisci. The sequence goes on from NW_027140397.1 coordinate 18,581, forward strand.
ACGCACACCACAGTCCAGACACTGAGACTTATATATATGCACAAACACATACACACACACACACACACAGACACAGACACACACACACACACACACGCACACACACACACACCACAGTCCAGACACTGAGACTTATATATATGCACGCACACACATCACAGCCCAGACACTGAGAATTATATAATTGCACCCACGCACACCACAGTCCAGACACTGAGACTTATATATATGCAGACACACACACACACACCACAGCCCAGACAGTGAGACATATATATATGCACACACACGCACACAAACACACCACAGCCCAGACACTGAGACTGACATAATTGCACGCACGCACACACACACACACACACCACAGCCCAGACACTGAGACTTATATATATGCACACACACACACACACCACAGCCCAGACACTGAGACTTATATATATGCACACACACACACACACTCACTCACACGACAGCCCAGACACTGAGACTTCTATATATGCACACACACACACACCACAACCCAGACACTGAGAATTATATAATTGCATGCACGCACACTACAGCCCAGACACTGAGAACTATATATATGCACACACACACACCATAGCCCAGACACTGAGACTTACATATATGCACACACACACACACACACACACACACAGCACAGCCCAGACTCTGAGAATTATATATATGCACACACACACACACACCACAGCCCAGACAGTGAGACATATATATATATGCACAGACACACACACTCACACACACACACACACACCACAGCCCAGACACTGAGACTTATATATATGCACACACACACACCACAGCCCAGACACTGAGACATATATATATGCACACACACACACACACACACACACACACACACCACAGCCCAGACTCTGAGAATTATATATATGCACACACACACAAACACACACACACACACTCACACCACAGCCCAGACACAGAGAATTATATATATGCACACACACACACACACACACACACACCACAGCCCAGACACTGACACATATATATATGCACACACACACACACCACAGCCCAGACACTGAGACTTATATATATGCACACACACACACACACACACCACAGCCCAGACAGTGAGACATATATATATGCACACACACGCACACAAACACACCACAGCCCAGACACTGAGACTGACATAATTGCACGCACGCACACACCACAGCCCAGACACTGAGACTTATATATATGCACACACACACACACTCACTCACACTACAGCCCAGACACTGAGACTTCTATATATGCACACACACACACACCACAACCCAGACACTGAGACATATATAATTGCATGCACGCACACTACAGCCCAGACACTGAGAACTATATACATGCACACACACACACCACAGCCCAGACACTGAGACTT
>NW_027140397.1:35000-40000 GCF_036365525.1 Heterodontus francisci
TATATGCACACACACACACACACACCACAGCCCAGACACTGAGACTTAGATAATTGCACGCACGCACACCACAGCCCAGACACTGATACTTATATAATTGCACAAACACATACACACACACACACACACACAGACACAGACACACACACACACACACACACACACACACACCACAGTCCAGACACTGAGACTTATACATATGCACGCACACACACCACAGCCCAGACACTGATACTTATATAATTGCACGCACGCACACCACAGTCCAGAGACTGAGACTTATATATATGCACACACACACACACACACCACAGCCCAGACAGTGAGACATATATATATGCACACACACGCACACAAACACAGCACAGCCCAGACACTGAGACTGACATAATTGCACGCACGCACACACCACAGCCCAGACACTGAGACTTATATATATGCACACACACACACACTCACTCACACTACAGTCCAGACACTGTGACTTCTATATATGCACACACACACACCACAACCCAGACACTGAGACTTATATAATTGCATGCACGCACACTACAGCCCAGACACTGAGAACTATATATATGCACACACACACACCACAGCCCAGACACTGAGACTTACATATATGCACACACACACACACACACACACACACACACACACACACACACACACACACACACACACACACCACAGCCCAGACCCTGAGACTTATGTATATGCACACACACATACACACACACACACACACCACAGCCCAGACACTGAGACATATATATATATGCAAACACACACACACACACACACACACCACAACCAAGACACTGAGACATATATATATATACGCACACACACGCACACACACTCACACCACAGCCCAGACACAGAGAATTATATTTATGCACACACACACACACCACAGCCCAGACACTGAGACATATATTTATGCACACACACACACACCACAACCAAGACACTGAGACATATATATACGCACACACACACACACACACTCACACACACACACACACACACACACACACACCACAGCCCACACACAGAGAATTATATATATGCACAGACACACACACCACAACCAAGACACTGAGACATATATGTACGCACACACACACACACACACACACTCACACACACACACACACAAACACACACACACACACACACACACACACACACACCACAGCCCAGACACTGAGACTTATATATATGCACACACATACACACACACACACACACACACACACCACAGCCCAGACACTGAGACTTATATATATGCACACACACATACACACACACACACACACAACACAGCCCAGACACTGAGACATATATATATATGCACATACACACACACACACACTCACACACACCACAGCCCAGACACTGAGACTTATATATAAGCACACACACACACACACACACACACTCACACCACAGCCCAGACACTGAGCCTTCTATATAGGCACACACACACACACCACAGCCCAGACACTGAGACTTACATATATGTGCATACACACAAACACACACACACACACACACACACACACCACAGCCCAGACACTGAGACTTATAGATATGCACACACACACACTCACACACACACACACACACACCACAGCCCGGAAACTGTGACTTATATATACGCACACACACTCACACCACAGCCCAGACACTGAGACTCATATATATGGACACACACACACACACACACACACCACAGCGCAGACACTGAGACTTATATATATGCACACACACACACACACGCACCGCAGCCCAGACACTGAGACTTATATATATGCACACACACACACCACAGCCCAGACACTGAGACATATATATATGCACACACACACACACACACACACACACACACACACACACACACACACACACACACACACACCACAGCCCAGACACTGAGACTGATATATATGCAGACACACACTCTCACACCACAGCCCAGACACAGAGAATTATATATATGCACACGCACACACACACACACACACACACACCACAGCCCAGACCCTGAGAATTATATATATGCACACACACATACACACACACACACAAACCACAGCCCAGACACTGAGACATATATATATGCAAACACACACACACACACACACACACATACCACAACCAAGACACTGAGACATATATATACGCACACACACACACACACACACACTCACACCACAGCCCAGACACAGAGAATTATATATATGCACACACACACACACCACAGCCCAGACACTGAGACTTATATATATGCACAAACACATACACACACACACACACACACCACAGCCCAGACACTGAGACTTATATATATGCACACACACATACACACACACACACACACCACAGCCCAGGCACTGAGACTTATATGTATGCACACACACACACACCACAGCCCAGACACTGAGACTTATATATATGCACACACACATACACACACACACACACACCACAGCCCAGACACTGAGACATATATATATGCACACACACACACACCACAGCCCAGACACTGAGACTTATATATATGCAAACACACACACACCACAGCCCAGACACTGAGACATATATATATGCACAAACACATACACACACACACACACACACATACACAGACACACACGCACACACACACACACACACACACAAACACACACACACACCACAGCCCAGACACTGAGACTTATATATATGCACACACACACACACACCACAGCCCAGACACTGAGACTTAGATAATTGCACGCACGCACACCACAGCCCAGACACTGATACTTATATAATTGCACAAACACATACACACACACACACACACACAGACACAGACACACACACACACACACACACACACACACACACACACACACACACACACACACACCACAGTCCAGACACTGAGACTTATACATATGCACGCACACACACCACAGCCCAGAAACTGATACTTATATAATTGCACGCACGCACACCACAGTCCAGAGACTGAGACTTATATATATGCACACACACACACACACACCACAGCCCAGACAGTGAGACATATATATATGCACACACACGCACACAAACACAGCACAGCCCAGACACTGAGACTGACATAATTGCACGCACGCACACACCACAGCCCAGACACTGAGACCTATATATATGCACACACACACACACTCACTCACACTACAGCCCAGACACTGTGACTTCTATATATGCACACACACACACCACAACCCAGACACTGAGACTTATATAATTGCATGCCGCACACTACAGCCCAGACACTGAGAACTATATATATGCACACACACACACCACAGCCCAGACACTGAGACTTACATATATGCACACACACACACACACACACACACACACACACACACACACACACACACACACACACACACACACACACACACACCACAGCCCAGACACTGAGACTTACATATATGCACACACACACACACACACACACACCACAGCCCAGACACTGAGACTTATATATATGCACACACACACACACACCACAGCCCAGACACTGAGACTTATCTCATTGAGCACACACACACACACACCACAGCCCAGACAATGAGACTTATACATATGCAAAAACATACTCACACACACCACAGCCCAGACACTGAGACTTATATATATGCACACACACACACACACACCACAGCCCAGACACTGAGACTTATATATATGCACACACACACACACCACAGCCCAGACACTGAGACATATATATATGCACAAACACATACACACACACACACACACATACACACACACACACACACACACACAAACACACACACACAACACAGCCCAGACACTGAGACTTATATACATGCACACACACACACACACACCACAGCCCAGACACTGAGACTTAGATAATTGCACGCACGCACACCACAGCCCAGACACTGAGACTTATATATATGCACAAACACATACACACACACACACACACAGACACAGACACACACACACACACGCACACACACACACACCACAGTCCAGACACTGAGACTTATATATATGCACGCACACACACCACAGCCCAGACACTGAGAATTATATAATTGCACCCACGCACACCACAGTCCAGACACTGAGACTTATATATATGCAGACACACACACACACACCACAGCCCAGACAGTGAGACATATATATATGCACACACACGCACACAAACACACCACAGCCCAGACACTGAGACTGACATAATTGCAAGCACGCACACACCACAGCCCAGACACTGAGACTTATATATATGCACACACACACACACTCACTCACACTACAGCCCAGACACTGAGACTTCTATGTATGCACACACACACACACACCACAACCCAGACACTGAGACTTATATAATTGCATGCACGCACACTACAGCCCAGACACTGAGAACTATATATATGCACACACACACACCACAGCCCAGACACTGAGACTTACATATATGCACACACACACACACACACACACAAACACAGCACAGCCCAGACTCTGAGAATTATATATATGCACACACACACACACACACACCACAGCCCAGACAGTGAGACATATATATATATGCACAGACACACACACTCACACTCACACACACACACACCACAGCCAAGACACTGAGACTTATATATATGCACACACACACACCACAGCCCAGACACTGAGACATATATATATGCACACACACACACACACACACACACACACACCACAGCCCACACTCTGAGAATTATATATATGCACACACACACAAACACACAAACACACACACACTCACACCACAGCCCAGACACAGAGAATTATATATATGCACCCACACACGCACACACACCACAGCCCAGACACTGAGACATATATATATGCACACACACACACACCACAGCCCAGACACTGAGACATATATATATGCACACACACACACACACCACAACCAAGAC
>NW_027140397.1:52500-57500 GCF_036365525.1 Heterodontus francisci
TATATGCACAAACACACACACACACAAACTCACAACACAGCCCAGACACAGAGAATTATATATATGCACACACACACACACTCACACACACTCACACCACAGCCCAGACATTGAGAATTAAATATATGCACACACACACACTCACACTCACACACACACACACAGACACACACACCACAGCACAGACACTGAGACTTATATATATATGCACACACGCACAAACACACACACACCACAGCCCAGACACTGAGACATATATATATGCACACACACACACACACACACCACAGTACAGACACTGAGACTTACATATGTGCACACACACACACACACACACACACACACACACACAGACACACACACCACAGTACAGACACTGAGACTTATATATGCACACACACACACACACACACACACACACACACACACACACACACACACACACCACAGCCCAGACACTGAGACTTATATATATGCACACACACACACACACATCACAGCCCAGACACTGAGACTTATATAGATGCACACACACACACACTCACACACACACTCACACCACAGCCCAGACACTGAGAATTATATATATGCACACACACACACACACACACACCACAGCCCAGACACTGAGACTTATATATATGCACACACACACACTCACACACACACCACAGCCCAGACACTGAGACTTATATATATACACACACACACACACACACACACACACACCACAGCCCAGACACTGAGACGTATATATATGCACACACACACACTCACACACACACCACAGCCCAACACTGAGACTTATATATATGCACACACACACACCACAGCACAGTCACTGAGACTTATATATATGCACACACACACACACACACACACCACAGCACAGTCACTGAGACTTATATATATGCACACACACACACACACACCACAGCCCAGACACTGAGACTTATATATATGCACACACACACACACACACCACAGCCCAGACACTGAGAATTATATATATGCACACACACACACACACACACACACACACACACCACAGCCCAGACACTGAGACTTATATATATGCACACACACACACACACACACACACACCACAGCCCAGACACTGAGACTTATCTCTTTTCGCACACACACACACACACCACAGCCCAGACACTGAGACTTATATATATGCACACACACACACACCACAGCCCAGACAATGAGACTTATACATATGCAATAACATACACACACACCACAGCCCAGACACTGAGACTTATATATATGCACACACACACACACACCACAGCCCAGACAATGAGACTTATACATATGCACACACACACACACACACCACAGCCCAGACACTGAGAATTATATATATGCACACACACACACACACACACACACCACAGCCCATACACTGAGACTTATATATATGCACACACACACACACACACACACACACACCACAGCCCAGACACTGAGACTTATCTCATTGAGCACAGACACACACACACCACAGCCCAGACAATGAGACTTATACATATGCAAAAACATACACACACACACCACAGCCCAGACACTGAGACTTATATATATGCACACACACACACACACACACACCACAGCCCAGACACTGAGACTTATATATATGCACAAACACATACACACACACATACACAGACACACACACACACACACACACAAACACACACACACACCACAGCCCAGACACTGAGACTTATATATATGCACGCACGCACACCACAGCCCAGACACTGAGACTTAGATAATTGCACGCACGCACACACACACACACACACACCACAGTCCAGACACTGAGACTTATATATATGCACGCACGCACACCACAGCCCAGACACTGATACTTATATAATTGCACAAACACATACACACACACACACACACACACACACAGACACAGACACACACACACACACACACACACACACACACACACACCACAGTCCAGACACTGAGACTTAGATAATTGCACGCACGCACACACACACACACACATACCACAGTCCAGACACTGAGACTTATATATATGCACGCACGCACACCACAGCCCAGACACTGATACTTATATAATTGCACAAACACATACACACACACACACACACACACACACACACAGACACAGACACACACACACACACACACACACACACACACACCACAGTCCAGACACTGAGACTTATTTATATGCACGCACACACACCACAGCCCAGACACTGAGAATTATATAATTGCACCCACGCACACCACAGTCCAGACACTGAGACTTATATATATGCACACACACACACACACCACAGCCCAGACAGTGAGACATATATATATGCACACACACGCACACAAACACACCACAGCCCAGACACTGAGACTGACATAATTGCACGCACACACACACCACAGCCCAGACACTGAGACTTATATATAGGCACACACACACACACTCACTCACACTACAGCCCAGACACTGAGACTTCTATATATGCACACACACACACACCACAACCCAGACACTGAGACTTATATAATTGCATGCACGCACACTACAGCCCAGACACTGAGAACTATATATATGCACACACACACCACAGCCCAGACACTGAGACTTTCATATATGCACACACACACACACACACACCACAGCCCAGACACTGAGACTTATATATATGCACACACACACACACACACGCACACCACAGCCCAGACACTGAGACTTATCTCATTGAGCACACACACACACACACCACAGCCCAGACAATGAGAATTATACATATGCAAAAACATACACACACACACCACAGCCCAGACACTGAGACTTATATATATGCACACACACACACACACACACCACAGCCCAGACACTGAGACTTATATATATGCACACACACACACACCACAGCCCAGACACTGAGACATATATATATGCACAAACACATACACACACACAGACACACACACACACACACACACACACACACACACACACACACACACACACACACACACACACACACACACACACACACACACACACACACACACACACCACAGTCCAGCCACTGAGACTTATATATATGCACACACACACACACACACAAACACACACACACACACACCACAGCCCAGACACAGAGACTTATATATATACACACACACACACCATTGCCCAGACACTGAGACTGATATATATGCACACACACACACACCACACCCAGACACTGAGACATATATATGTGCACAAACACACACACACACACACCACAACCAGACACTGAGACATATATATATGCACAAACACAAACACACACACACACACACCACAGCCCAGACACTGAGACTTATACATATGCACACACAGACACACACACACACCACAGTACAGACACTGAGACTTACATATGTGCACACACACACACACACACACACATACACAGACACACACACCACAGTACAGACACTGAGACTTATATATGCACACACACACACACACACACACACACACCACAGCCCAGACACTGAGACTTATATATATGCACACACACACACACACACATCACAGCCCAGACACTGAGACTTATATAGATGCACACACACACACACTCACACACACACTCACACCACAGCCCAGACACTGAGAATTATATATATGCACACACACACACACACACACCACAGCCCAGACACTGAGACTTATATATATGCACACACACACACTCACACACACACCACAGCCCAGACACTGAGACTTATATATACACACACACACACACACACACACACACACACACCACAGCCCAGACACTGAGACGTATATATATGCACACACACACACTCACACACACACCACAGCCCAACACTGAGACTTATATATATGCACACACACACACCACAGCACAGTCACTGAGACTTATATATATGCACACACACACACACACACACACACCACAGCACAGTCACTGAGACTTATATATATGCACACACACACACACACACCACAGCCCAGACACTGAGACTTATATATATGCACACACACACACACACACCGCAGCCCAGACACTGAGAATTATATATATGCACACACACACACACACACACACACACACACACACCACAGCCCAGACACTGAGACTTATATATATGCACACACACACACACCACAGCCCAGACAATGAGACTTATACATATGCAATAACATACACACACACCACAGCTCAGACACTGAGACTTATATATATGCACACACACACACACACCACAGCCCAGACAATGAGACTTATACATATGCACACACACACACACACACCACAGCCCAGACACTGAGAATTATATATATGCACACACACACACACACACACACACCACAGCCCATACACTGAGACTTATATATATGCACACACACACACACACACACCACAGCCCAGACACTGAGACTTATCTCATTGAGCACACACACACACACACCACAGCCCAGACAATGAGACTTATACATATGCAAAAACATGCACACACACACCACAGCCCAGACACTGAGACTTATATATTTGCACAAACACATACACACACACATACACAGACACACAAACACACACACACACCACAGCCCAGACACTGAGACTTATATATATGCACACACACACACACACCACAGCCCAGACACTGAGACTTAGATAATTGCACGCACGCACACACACACACACACACACAAGTCCAGACACTGAGACTTATATATATGCACGCACGCACACCACAGCCCAGACACTGATACTTATATAATTGCACAAACACATACACACAGACACACACACACAGACACAGACACACACACACACACACACACACACACACACACACCACAGTCCAGACACTGAGACATATTTATATGCACGCACACACACCACAGCCCAGACACTGAGAATTATATAATTGCACCCACGCACACCACAGTCCAGGCACTGAGACTTATA